>NC_060242.1:13241215-13268715 GCF_021155785.1 Neodiprion fabricii | reverse complement strand
TTCTGATAGAGCCGGGTTTCTTGATAAGCAATCAGCCTCTGAATTATTTATGCCGGGATTATATTCGATATCAAATGTAAATTGTGAAATGTAATTCAATATGTGTAAAAGTTCTGTATCTTTGCAATTTTTTATGTTGAAATTACGTAAAGGTTCATGATCTGTGAATATTTTAAATTTTTGTCCTATTAAGTGATATTGCCAATATAGAATCGCCTCTTTGATTGCTAAGCATTCAATAAATATAGCTCGTTTTATTTTTTGAGATTCTGACAACTTTCGCGAAAAATAGAAGACCGGTTTAAGTGTGTTATCTTCTTGAGGTTGTTTTAGTATTGCACCCACGCCTTCTAAACTAGCATCTGTATATATGAAAATTGGTTCAGTGGGGTCGAATATTGCTAGAATTGGTGCTTCACATAAACAACCCTTAACCTTATCAAAACTGTTTTGACATCTAGCGGACCAATCGAACTGCACATTTTTTCGCAAGAGATTGTGCAATGGATTCAAGATAATTGAGGATCTAGGAATATATTTCAGATAAAAATTTACTTTCCCCAGGAATTGTCTAACTTGTTTTTTTGCTTTCGGAATCGGAAAGTTTTTGATCGCTATCAAATTGTCATTAATCGGTTTTACACTATTGTTTGATATTGTGTGTCCTAGATACGTAACTTCTTTTTTAGCAAAACTGCATTTATTCGTGTTTAATTTCAAGCCTTGCTCATGTAAAACTTCCAATGTTTGTTTAATATGTTGTACGTGTTCGTCGTAATTTTTCGAAAATATCAGAATATCATCGATATAATTAATTGCAAAGGTGTCTAAATTGTTGTTTCTAATTATGGTTGAAAGTATTCGTTGGAATATTGCTGGAGCCGATTGTAAACCAAAAGGAAGACACGGCCATTGCCGGTGACCGTGGTGTGTGACGAAAGCCGTTTTATATTTATCTTTCGCACGTAATGGTATTGACCAGAATGCTGAGTTGATATCTAACTTCGAGAAGTAAACACACCTCCCAACACGAGCAATCAGATCATCAATTCTAGGAAAGGGGTAACCTTCTGGTACTATGAGTTTATTTAGTTCGCGATAATCAATACATAGTCGCGATTTTTTGTCTTCATCTTTCTTGTGTACTAAGGTCACTGGTGAGGCATATGGACTATACGACTCCTCGATCAATCCTAATTCCAATAATTTCTTTATTTGAAATTCTATTTCTAATTTATCGGGAATAGAGCACTTATATGGTTTTCTCGATATGTACTTATTTTCCGTTAATTTTATTCTTGCTTCGAAGTTTCTGACTGTACCTATATCGAACTTTTCCTTGGCGAAGACTGAATCGTATTTATTTAACACACCATTCAGACTATCTTCGTTATTGTTCGAAGCATAGTTTATTTTAACGCAATCAAAACTTTGGTTCGAACTTATATTTTGAGAAATTTCAAGTTTTTCGTTTTGACGCAATCGGAATGATTTTATACAATCCAAGCCAAGCAACAGATCTTCTTCAAATAAATCATTTTTCATTATTAGGAATGGCGCTAATTTTTCTATTTCAAATATCTTTAATTTCAAAAATACCCTTCCATTCGTACTTGCTACGCCGCCCATTGTTCTTATTGTTGAGCCCCCACTCATAGGAATATTCATTTTTAATTTTTTGTAAAATGTATAATTAATCAAGGACACATTGGCTCCTGGATCGTGAAGAGCAACTGCCTTTTCATTACAATTTACGGTAACATGTAGTCTTATAAGTGGGAGGCTATCTAGTTTTTTGATTCGGCAGATTTGATAATCGCTGATCTTGCATTTCTGCAAATTTCCTCTGGATGGAATCTATTTTTATAACCGGCTTTCTCGCAAATACGACATGGATCGAACTTTCGATTTTGCTTATTTATTTCTATACGTGAGCTGTTATTGTTTGATGTTGGTTGAAGTTGACTCAGACTAGACATTAAATTTTCTATTGTTTTCAATTCACGTTTATGAAGGTGTGATTGAACAAATTTTGGCAGGGCAATAACGATAAAATTTATTTGTGAACTGACGCCTAATTCTGGATCTGCATCTATTAATAGGTTTCTCTTCTTTAATGCAAAATCTAAATATGGTCCACTTATCCAACGAAAAGAGTAAGCGTATTCGACCTCTGACCACGATTTTTCCCCGAATGTTTCCAGAAAGGAACTTTCCCACAAGCTCCAAGGTTTCGTCATACCATAAGTTTTAAAAATTGATGTAAGCCAGTCTACGGCTGGTCCTTCTAAAACTAGTTTCAGAACCTCGGGGAATTGATTTTCTTCCACTTTAAATCTTTCGCATTCAAGAACAAATAAAGTGAGCCATGATTTTGCGTTCTGATTTTTGTTTGAAAATTTTTCTAATAAAATGCCCATCGAAATCAATTGGATCGGGGTTTCACGTGCCGGAACTGATAAACTGGATGAGTTTGGAGTGGGTTGGGGGGTTTCTATTTCCTCCAGGTAATAATCGTTGAACACTACATTACCCTCTTCATCGAAGTATAACCTTTGCAGATGCGCATCCAGTGAGACGATAGCTTTTCTCTGCTTCCCTCTTTTATCCAGACTCTTGATAACTCCTTTGACCACTGGTGATTTGGCCAGCTCAGCATGATTCGAAATCGGTTGATCTTTTTGTTCGAAAGAAAAAATTTGTTCCTGTTCCAATACTTGGATGGATTTAACCTTGATGACGGTCGTCTTGGCATCCCAGGCTTCTGCGGCGAACTGGAATTTGACCTTGACCTTCTCCATTTTGATGTTGATTTTTAAGTTATAAGCGTGACTCTTATAACTTGAAAGGGTTGCGGAAATAATAATTCCTGAGTCTCAACGACTTGGGTTGATGTAGAAACGATACTAGAACATTATATTAACACCAATTACAAATAATTACATAAATAATAACCAAAATAATTATAACACTTATAGTCACCTAAATCAACAACAATGTCGGTTTTGACGATCGGGATTATAGACTTAGTTGACAATGAAAAGAATAAATTTACAATGTAATTTACAATATATTTCACTGAGTATCCACTATAACACTAGTGGATGTCTCGAGCGCCTGTCAATCACTCCCCTCTCTCCCGAGGCGACGATTCCGCGATGGTCACTCTTGGTTATCCTTTCCGTAACCCGTTCAGCGTGTTTGTTGTTTTTCAGAGATAAGTTTGGGTAAACAGGCCACAAACTTACATCCCCCCTTCCCGGAGAGGATTGGTTAGGACTCTGGGACGGGTTGCGAATATGGGACCATTTTGCTTTTGTGAAAAATATTTACATCTTTTTTTCTTGTACCGATATCAATTTCATAAATGGATTTAGATATTTTTTTTGTAATTTTGAATGGTCCAGTTCGGACGGGATCTAATTTTTTTCTATTTAATTTATTCCCATTTTGTATTTACACTAAGTCATTTTCGTTATATTCTATTGCATTTGTGTGAGTGTCGTAGTATAATGTATTCCTGTTATGCGATTTTATGGAATTTTCTAATGCTTTTGCTCTATTGACATCTAAATTTTCTTTTGTGTTTTCATTCAATTCCTTTGGAATTATTGACCTGTCCATTCCCGAGAGCAAATAGTTTGGTGAAAAACCTGTAGAGCTATGTACTGTATTGTTATATTCACTTATGCATTGTTCGGCAATTGTTGTCCATGATTTATCTTGGTTTTCGTAAAGTTTACAGCGAATTCTGTTCACTAATGTTTGATTTGTACGCTCGTTTTGTCCATTGGAAAACGGACAATCTACCGCTGTGAAAATCAGTGTTATATTTTTTTCTTTCAAATATTTCTTGAATTCTTTGGAATTTATCATAGGATATTGGTCTGTCAGAAGTGTTTGAATTTTACCTCTCTTTTCTATTATTTGAACTAGGTTCATAGAATCTTTTGCTATTTGTGTTTTTGAAGTGGAGATAAATGCATATCGAGTTAATTGATCTACCCCATTAAGTGCATGTACTTTTTTTGAGATTTATCTTCCGTGAAACCGCCTATTGTATCTAATGAAACTATTTCTAACGGCTTGGACGCAGGACCCAACTGCCACAATGGCGCCTTAAAGTTTCCAAATCTTGTTTTATTTTTGATACAAGTTTCGCATGATCTGCAGATCATTTTAATATGTTTGTGCATATTTTTAAAATAGAATATTGGTGTAATCGTAAGTGTCATCTGTTTAGTTCCAATGTGACCTTGTAACCTATGTAAGTTTTCAAGGGCTGCAATACCATATTCTTCTGTTAACCAGATCTTTTTCCTTCTGTTCAAGGTTTTGTATATAATATCATTTTCTTTACTACAGTGTTTGTCCCACTTCAATTCTTTATGGTTCTGTAAGATGTTTTGCATAGTTATGAAGTTGACGATTTGTATTTTAGAACCTTCATCATTTTTGTTTTCTGATAGAGCCGGGTTTCTTGATAAGCAATCAGCCTCTGAATTATTTATGCCGGGATTATATTCGATATCAAATGTAAATTGTGAAATGTAATTCAATATGTGTAAAAGTTCTGTATCTTTGCAATTTTTTATGTTGAAATTACGTAAAGGTTCATGATCTGTGAATATTTTAAATTTTTGTCCTATTAAGTGATATTGCCAATATAGAATCGCCTCTTTGATTGCTAAGCATTCAATAAATATAGCTCGTTTTATTTTTTGAGATTCTGACAACTTTCGCGAAAAATAGAAGACCGGTTTAAGTGTGTTATCTTCTTGAGGTTGTTTTAGTATTGCACCCACGCCTTCTAAACTAGCATCTGTATATATGAAAATTGGTTCAGTGGGGTCGAATATTGCTAGAATTGGTGCTTCACATAAACAACCCTTAACCTTATCAAAACTGTTTTGACATCTAGCGGACCAATCGAACTGCACATTTTTTCGCAAGAGATTGTGCAATGGATTCAAGATAATTGAGGATCTAGGAATATATTTCAGATAAAAATTTACTTTCCCCAGGAATTGTCTAACTTGTTTTTTTGCTTTCGGAATCGGAAAGTTTTTGATCGCTATCAAATTGTCATTAATCGGTTTTACACTATTGTTTGATATTGTGTGTCCTAGATACGTAACTTCTTTTTTAGCAAAACTGCATTTATTCGTGTTTAATTTCAAGCCTTGCTCATGTAAAACTTCCAATGTTTGTTTAATATGTTGTACGTGTTCGTCGTAATTTTTCGAAAATATCAGAATATCATCGATATAATTAATTGCAAAGGTGTCTAAATTGTTGTTTCTAATTATGGTTGAAAGTATTCGTTGGAATATTGCTGGAGCCGATTGTAAACCAAAAGGAAGACACGGCCATTGCCGGTGACCGTGGTGTGTGACGAAAGCCGTTTTATATTTATCTTTCGCACGTAATGGTATTGACCAGAATGCTGAGTTGATATCTAACTTCGAGAAGTAAACACACCTCCCAACACGAGCAATCAGATCATCAATTCTAGGAAAGGGGTAACCTTCTGGTACTATGAGTTTATTTAGTTCGCGATAATCAATACATAGTCGCGATTTTTTGTCTTCATCTTTCTTGTGTACTAAGGTCACTGGTGAGGCATATGGACTATACGACTCCTCGATCAATCCTAATTCCAATAATTTCTTTATTTGAAATTCTATTTCTAATTTATCGGGAATAGAGCACTTATATGGTTTTCTCGATATGTACTTATTTTCCGTTAATTTTATTCTTGCTTCGAAGTTTCTGACTGTACCTATATCGAACTTTTCCTTGGCGAAGACTGAATCGTATTTATTTAACACACCATTCAGACTATCTTCGTTATTGTTCGAAGCATAGTTTATTTTAACGCAATCAAAACTTTGGTTCGAACTTATATTTTGAGAAATTTCAAGTTTTTCGTTTTGACGCAATCGGAATGATTTTATACAATCCAAGCCAAGCAACAGATCTTCTTCAAATAAATCATTTTTCATTATTAGGAATGGCGCTAATTTTTCTATTTCAAATATCTTTAATTTCAAAAATACCCTTCCATTCGTACTTGCTACGCCGCCCATTGTTCTTATTGTTGAGCCCCCACTCATAGGAATATTCATTTTTAATTTTTTGTAAAATGTATAATTAATCAAGGACACATTGGCTCCTGGATCGTGAAGAGCAACTGCCTTTTCATTACAATTTACGGTAACATGTAGTCTTATAAGTGGGAGGCTATCTAGTTTTTTGATTCGGCAGATTTGATAATCGCTGATCTTGCATTTCTGCAAATTTCCTCTGGATGGAATCTATTTTTATAACCGGCTTTCTCGCAAATACGACATGGATCGAACTTACGATTTTGCTTATTTATTTCTATACGTGAGCTGTTATTGTTTGATGTTGGTTGAAGTTGACTCAGACTAGACATTAAATTTTCTATTGTTTTCAATTCACGTTTATGAAGGTGTGATTGAACAAATTTTGGCAGGGCAATAACGATAAAATTTATTTGTGAACTGACGCCTAATTCTGGATCTGCATCTATTAATAGGTTTCTCTTCTTTAATGCAAAATCTAAATATGGTCCACTTATCCAACGAAAAGAGTAAGCGTATTCGACCTCTGACCACGATTTTTCCCCGAATGTTTCCAGAAAGGAACTTTCCCACAAGCTCCAAGGTTTCGTCATACCATAAGTTTTAAAAATTGATGTAAGCCAGTCTACGGCTGGTCCTTCTAAAACTAGTTTCAGAACCTCGGGGAATTGATTTTCTTCCACTTTAAATCTTTCGCATTCAAGAACAAATAAAGTGAGCCATGATTTTGCGTTCTGATTTTTGTTTGAAAATTTTTCTAATAAAATGCCCTTCGAAATCAATTGGATCGGGGTTTCACGTGCCGGAACTGATAAACTGGATGAGTTTGGAGTGGGTTGGGGGGTTTCTATTTCCTCCAGGTAATAATCGTTGAACACTACATTACCCTCTTCATCGAAGTATAACCTTTGCAGATGCGCATCCAGTGAGACGATAGCTTTTCTCTGCTTCCCTCTTTTATCCAGACTCTTGCCAACTCCTTTGACCACTGGTAATTTGGCCAGCTCAGCATGATTCGAAATCGGTTGATCTTTTTGTTCGAAAGAAAAAATTTGTTCCTGTTCCAATACTTGGATGGATTTAACCTTGATGACGGTCGTCTTGGCATCCCAGGCTTCTGCGGCGAACTGGAATTTGACCTTGACCTTCTCCATTTTGATGTTGATTTTTAAGTTATAAGCGTGACTCTTATAACTCGAAAGGGTAGCGGAAATAATAATTCCTGAGTCTCAACGACTTGGGTTGATGTAGAAACGATACTAGAACATTATATTAACACCAATTACAAATAATTACATAAATGATGACAAAAATAATTATAACACTTATAGTCACCTAAATCAACAACAATGTCGGTTTTGACGATCGGGATTATAGACTAAGTTGACAATGAAAAGAATAAATTTACAATGCAATTTACAATATATTTCACTGAGTATCCACTATAACACTAGTGGATGTCTCGAGCGCCTGTCAATCGGTCCCCTCTCTCCCGAGGCGACGATTCCGCGATGGTCACTCTTGGTTATCCTTTCCGTAACCCGTTCAGCGTGTTTGTTGTTTTTCAGACATAAGTTTGGGTAAACAGGCCACAAACTTACATATATATATATATATGTATATTATTTTTATTTTAAATATGTATATATATATACACCTATATATATTATAATTTTCAATTTACTTTTGAAAAATGGGAAATTAAGAAAAAAAAATTTTTTTCACATTATTTCAATCTTTCAAAATTATGTATAATTATGAGAAATATCCTGAATATTTTCAATCATTCGCTGATTTTTCAGTTAATTTCAGTTTTGTTATAATTTTTTCCATTCACAATCATTTTTTATTCAAATAAATTATTTACCTCAATCACCTTGATTTATATTTTATTATATAACTGTATAATATAAATATATATAAATGTATATATACATATCTATATATATACATATATATATATATACATGTATATATGAATATATATATGTATATCATAATTTTCAATTTATCTTTGAGAAATGGAAACTTAAAAAAAAATTTTTTTCCACAATATTTAAATTTTTTAAAATTATGTACAATCATCAGAAAAATCCTAAATATTATTGATGATCCGCTTATTTTTTATTTTATTTCATTTTGTTATAATTTTTTTCATTCACAATTATTATTCATTCGATTACATTATTTACCTCAATTACCTTCATTTGTATTTTATTATATTAATGTATATTTTAAATATATATATATGTATAAACACATATATATGTTTAGATATATATATATATATATATATATATAAATATGTATATAATGTATATATATATATATACACATATATATATATATACACACACATATATATATATATATATATATATATATATATATATTTATATATATATATATATATATAAATATATATAGATATATATGTATATATATTAGTACATATTTATATTATGCATTATTATAATAAAATATTAATGAAGGTGATTGAGGTAAATAATGTATTGAAATAAAAAATGATTGTGAATGGAAAAAATTATAAAAAAATAAAATAAAATAAAAAATATGCGAATAATTAAAAATATTTGGGATTTTTCTAATAAATATACATAATTTTGAAAAATTGAAATAATATGAGGAAATTTTTTTTTTTTTTTAATTTTCCATTTTTTGAAAGGAAATTGAAAATTACAATATACATATGTATATATGTGTATGTATGTATATCATAATTTTCAATTAACTTTCAAAAAATGGAAAATTGAAAAAAAAAAATTTTTTTCACGATATTTCAATTTTTTAAAATCATGTATAATCATCCGAAAAATCCTAAATATTTCTAATGATTCGCTTATTCTTCATTTCATTTTATTTTTTTATAATTTTTCCCATTAACAATTATTTCGTATTTTATTACATTATTTACCTAAATTACCTTCAGTTATATTTTTTTATATCAATGTATGATATGAATATATACATATATATATATACAGATACATCCATATATATATGTAAATATATATATATATATGTATATTTACATATATATACATAAATATATGTATATTATTTTTATTCAATATATGTATATATATATACCTATATATATTAGAATTTTCAATTCACTTTTGAAAAATGGGAAATTGGAAGAAACAAATTTTTCATACATTATTTCAATACTTCAAAATTATGTATAATTATCAGAAAAATCCTGAATATTTTTAATTATCGCTTATTTTTTATTTTGTGTCATTTTTTCATGATTTTTCTATTCGCAATAATTTCTTATTTCATTCCATTATTAACCTCAATTACCTTCATTCATATTCCGTCATATTAATGTATAATATAAATATATACAAATAAATATACACATATGTATGTATATATATATATATATATATATGTATATATATGTATATATACATATATATATACCTATGTAGATGATTATTTACAATTCACTTTTAAAAAATGGGAAATTGAAAAAAAAAATTTTTTTCCACAATGTTTTAATTTTTTAAAATTATGTATGATCTTCAGAAAAATCCTCAATATTTTTGATGATTCGCTTATTTTTTGTTCCATTTCATTTTTTTACAATTTTTTCCATTCACAATTATTCCTAATTTTATCACATTATTTACCTCAATTACCCCCATTTATATTTTATCATATTAATGTATAATATAAATATATATAAATATATATATACATATATATATATATATATACATGTATATATGAATATATATATGTATATCATATATCCAATTTACTTTTAGAAAATGGGAACTTGAAGGAAAAAAAAATTTTCCCATTATGTAAAATCAAATCCATAATTTTCAAATTATGTAAAATCATCAGAAAAATCTCAAATATTTTGAATGATTCTCTTGTTTTTTATTTTATTCTATTTTTTTATAATTTTTTCCATCCACAATTATTTTTCATTCGATTACATTATTCACCTCAATTACCTCTATTTATATTCTATTATATTATTGTATAATATAAATATATATATATGTATGCATATATATACACACACACACACACACATATATATATATATATATATATATATATATATATATTGTTACAAAGGGTGAAATCACCCCTTTGCCCCCTCTTTAATGATCTAGTAGTCAGCATAGATAAAAGACGTTTATAAACCTCTTATGTCTTTAAAAAGAATAAGGTTGCTGCGCCAACCGATATTATTGTAAAAACAGTCTTGTTTCAGACTTTAAACAAGAAACACGTATATTGCATTAAAAGCATTTATCACGATATTTTTGTTCACACGCCTTTGATTTGATAATAAGTAAACTCGCGGATCCATATTTTATTAACGTAACGCCTAAATCGTTACAATATGTATATATATGTATACACACATATACGTATGTACATACGTATATTATAATTTTCAATTTACTTTTGAAAAATAAGAAATTGAAAAAGAAAAAATTTTTCTTACATTATCTTAATTTTTCTAAATTATGTATAATTATTAGAAAAATCCTGAATATTTTCAATTATTCGCTTATTTTTCATTTTATTTAATTTTTTTATAATTCTTTCCATTCACAATTATTTTTCATTTGATTACATTATTTACCTCAATTACCTTCATTTATATTCTATTATATTACTGTATAATATAAATATATATATACACACACATATATATATATATATATATATGTATATATATATGCATATATATATATATATATATATATATATATATAAATATATATATGTGGGATCTGGATTACTGGGATCCTACGTATTAAAGCGTGCGATGGGTGAAATATAACAGGATGTTTATTAAGTTTTACAGGTGCGTGATTACGGAGATACGGTTATAGCGCGGTTACAATAACGGTTCTCTAGCGTGTGCTGCTTTTGACTATCTGCGAGGTGATGCGAAGGATCTTCGCTCTCGTTTTTGCCCGCTGGAGTGAGGAAAGCGCGCTGAGGATTATTTTCGAAATTGGGCGATAAACGCCGAGCATTGCCTCGCTCTAATACTAGACCGAGTGCGTGTATGTGGCAGGCGCCACATGTCTCCCCTTCTTGGAGAAATACTGTGTAGTATTTCAAGCTGGAAACAGAAAAAGAAAAAAAACTGGCATGATAAAAATTTGGGTGATTTCTCATTTCTTTGTCTTTTGCGTGCAGGTTGTTGAGTGCGTGGATGGAGCGTAAGACGAAATTACAGCGCGAGTCGGACTTGTTTTTTCTTTTTTGAAGTCGCGGTCGTTGGGGCGTCGTTGTTTGCGACGGGCTGGTGTACGCTCAATGCTGACGGTCCGGCCGTGTCGTGTTGGCTTTGGAGTTCGTCGAGCAGCAGGTACGCGGGTTTCAATCTGTCGATCGAAACTGGCGTGTTTCTTCCACGTAGTTTGACGGTGAAGTATTTCTCGTGCTTGTCGACGACTGGGTATGGGCCGTCGTACGGGGCGGAGAATGACGGTCGCACTTGGTCGTTTCGGATAAAGACGTGTGACGCGTTTGCGAGGTCTTGGTGCACAAAGATGCGCTGGTGTGTGTGGCGCGATGCGGGTTCTGGTGCCAGATCTTGGAAGTTCTTCCTCAGCATCCGTACCAGTTCGGGGGCGGTCGTGTCTTGCCTTGAGGGCGCAAGGAATTCGCCTGGCAGTCGTATCGGTTCGCCGAGGACGAGTTCAGCGGGAGTCGCTTCGATGTCCTCTTTGTACGCGGCTTGGAGTCCGAGTAGCACGGCGGGAAGCGCGTCGTACCACGTGTCCTCGTGACATAGTAGCGCTGCTTTTAGCTGACGGTGGAGGCGTTCTACGAGTCCGTTAGCCTGCGGGTGGTAAGCCGTTGTGCGTTTGTGTTTGAAACCTAGGAGTTCCGAGAGTTTTTTGAATAAGTTTGACTCAAATTGTCCTCCCAGGTCTGAAGTAATGCGCAAGGGAATGCCGAAGTGTGCAATCCACGATAGCATTAGCGCGTGAGCGACTTTTTCTGTTGAGCCGTCTCCGAGCGGCACGGCTGCTGGATAGCGCGTGAAACGGTCCACGATCGTGAGGCATTTTGTGCGGCCTTTCGACGGCGGCAGCGTGACCAGATCGATGTGGATGTGTTCGAAGCATCGAGACGGTGGTTCGAAATTGGCGATGGGCGAGACTGTGTGTCGCGATATCTTGCTGCGTTGGCAAGGCACGCAGCATCGAGCCCACTCGCTGCAATCTTTGTTGATCGACGGCCAAACGTAGCGTTGAGCAATGAGGCGTCGAGACGCGCGTTGTCCGGGGTGTGCCGCTGAGTGTAAGGAATGGAACACTTGCTTCCTGAGGGGAGCGGGCACGTACGGGCGCACTGTACCTGACGAAGTATCACAGTACAGAGTCACATCTGGGTCCTGGTAACGGAGGCGTCTGAGGTCGAGCGCGTGGTTGTTGTTTTCTAGCAGTTGGCGTAGCTCGTCGTCTTCGCGTTGAGACTGCGCGAGCTCCTGTGGCGAAACTGCTGCTGCGATCGCGTCGACGCGCGACAGCATGTCTGCTACGACGTTTTCTGAGCCGGATACGTGTCGGATGTCGGAGGTGAATTGGCCGACGAGGTCGAGTCGCCTAAATTGCCACGGAGTTGCGCGCTCGGGACGTTGGTTGAACGCGTGAGTTAGCGGCTTGTGGTCCGTGTAGATGGCGATGTGCCGACCTTCGAAAAGGTGTCGGAAGCGTCTTACGGCTTCGTAGATTGCCTCGAGTTCGCGATCGTACGTCGACATCTTTTCCGCGGAGGGTGATAGTTTCTTGCTGAAGAACGCGAGCGGCTCCCATTGACCTTGGTGGTGCTGTTGGAGGGCGGCTCCGATGGCTCGTTCCGATGCATCTGCGAAGATTGCCCACTCGGCGTTCGTGTCTGGATGCACGAGGAGTGTTGCGTCGGCGAGGGCTCGTTTCGATTTTTCGAACGCGTCTTCGAGCTCGGCGTTCCACGCGATTTTTGTCTTGCCCTTGACCTCGGATCCTTCCAGGAGGCGGTTGAGAGGCGCGAGTGTTTCCGCCGCGTGTTTGATGAATTTTCGGTAGAAATTTATCGTACCGAGAAAATTGCGCAGGCCCTTAATGTTTTCAGGCTTCTTGAGGTTGGTGATCGCGTCGACGCGTTCAGGTAGCGGTTTAATGCCTTGCGCGTTGACTGCGTGACCGAGGAATTTTACTTCTGTTTGACCGAGACACGATTTCGCGGCGTTTATGACGAGTCCGTACCGTCGGAGGCGTTCGAACACGATGCGGAGATGTTCTCGGTGTTGTTGCGCGTCTCGCGAGGCGACGAAAATGTCGTCGATGTACACGAACACGAATGGGAGATCGCGGGTGACGTCGTCCATGAACCGTTGGAAGGTTTGCGCGGCGTTTCGAAGTCCGAATGTCATGAACGGGAATTCGAAGAGACCAAACGGAGTGATGATCGCGGTCTTCGGGACGTCTTCGGGCGCGACGGGTATTTGGTTGAATGCGCGCACGAGATCGATGACGGAAAATATTTGGCAACCGTGACAGTTCGCGCAAAAATCTTCCAGATAACGTACGGGGTAGCTATCGGGCGTCGTGCGAGCGTTGAGACGACGGTTGTCACCGCACGGGCGCCATTCGCCGAATTTCTTCGGCACGAGGTGGAGAGGAGACGACCAGGGGCTGTCGGAGCGGCGCGCGATGCCCAGCTTAATTAATCTCTCGAACTCCTCTTTCGCGATTTTCAAACGATCCGACGCGAGACGACGTGCTTTACTCGAGACTGGAGGTCCGTCCGTCGTTTTTATGTAATGATACGTGTTGTGTTTAACGTCACGGACGGCTCCGTCTGGTTTAACGATATCGGGGAACTCGGCGATTATTTTTTCGAATTGCGGCGAGTTGTCGCAAGAGATGACCTTGACCGAGGCGTGATCGATGTGCGCGATCGAGCCTAGCGATGTGAGCGTTGTCGTGGTGTCGATAAGGCGGCAGCCTTTTAAATCTACCGCAATCCCGAAGTGGCTCAGGAAATCTGCGCCGATTAAGGGACGCGTGACGTCTGCCACGACGAAACGCCATGACGGGTCTCTGCGTAAACTGAGGTCGAGTGTCATTGTGGTCCAGCCGAAGGTGTCAATAGGCGAGCCGTTTGCGGCGCGTAATTGATAACCTGTCCTTGCTTTCCGCGCGGGGGGCTCCTCCGGGGGGGATTACCGAGAGATCAGATCCCGTGTCCACCAAAAATTGCGTTCCAGTGGGTCTGTCTTTTACGAAAAGGCGGCTGGGTTGCGCGAGGGAATCGGTTTCAGCCATTAACGACTCCCGCTGGCGTTTCCCGGAAATTTACATCCCGCTGGGAAGCACTTCTTCGCGAAATTGCCGAATTTCTTGTGGTACCAACATATGTTCGATGTTGGTGAGAGTCCGCGTGTACTCGACTTGCTGCGTGAACGGCTACGCGAGCGTTCTTTTTTCTTGCTCGTTTTGTTTTGATTGCGGCGGCCTTGGTTTGATAGCTATTCGACTTGACGTGTGAGTGCGGCTATTTGAGCTTCGAGGCTTGATACCGCCGAAACATTATTGCCTTTGTTTACTTGCTCGTGTACGCGATCGGCTGTCTCGCTTAGCTCGGTGAGCGTTAATTTGTTTCGTGCCACGAGGCAAATTCTAATATTTTTGGGGAGATGTGATAGCCAGCGCGCTTTAAGAATTTCCTCGTCTATGTCAGGGACGAGGCTACGCAGATGGCGTAAATGCGCTGATGGTGTGCGGTCACCAAGGCTTTCGCGGTCGAGGAGCTGTAAAATTTTTGCTTCTCTCGATTGAGAAAAACGCGCGATCAATGCTATTTTTAGCGCTTGGTACGGAAGGGTTACCGGGGGCGTGACGATAAGATTTTCTACCTCCGCGGCGTAACGCGTTGGTATGTTCGATATCGTGTGGTAGTATCGGCCGATTTCCGTTACAATACCCTGCGTTCGAAATTGCGCTTCCTGTTGCGCGAACCAGAGCGCTGGTCGTTCGGGGCAAAATGGCGGCACCCTGAGCCTTGCGGGGTTCGGCGTCAGGGCCGGCGGTTGATCACCCTGCATTTCGTTTAGCGTTGACTCTCCTTGGCTCGGTTCTTGGTCTTCTCCCGGTCCTGTTCCTGAGTCTTCCAGAGCGTCCTGGTATATCATTCGCGTGTGCTTCGCACTGCAGCACGAGAGGGGTTTCACTCACTGATTAAGCACTCAAGGTGTCTATGAATTCACTCACGCAGCACAACGTCTGTGGGTGCTCAGCCTTGCGCGAGCGGTGAGGAAAACACGCGGACACTCGTGAAAAGCAGCAATAAATTTTATGCGCGCACTACCACTTGGGGTCTCCGCCTTTGCGGTGGAAGCGGATAATAAGCGCGGCGAAAAGTTTTGGAGTCGATTTCTCAGCGCGCTGAGGGCACACTCGGCGTGGCGCGCGGGCGCGGGAAAAGAATCGCGAAAAACCGGCAGAAATATTCACGCGAGTGCAAAACGTTTCTATATCACGTCGGGGTCACCAATGTGGGATCTGGATTACTGGGATCCTACGTATTAAAGCGTGCGATGGGTGAAATATAGAAGGATGTTTATTAAGTTTTACAGGTGCGTGATTACGGGGATACGGTTATAGCGCGGTTACAATAACGGTTCTCCAGCGTGTGTTGATTTTGACTATCTGCGAGGTGATGCGAAGGATCTTCGCTCTCGTTTTTGCCCGCTGGAGTGAGGAAAGCGCGCTGAGGATTATTTCCGAAATTGGGCGATAAACGCCGAGCATTGCCTCGCTCTGATACTAGACCGAGTGCGTGTATGTGGCAGGCGCCACATATATATGTGTATATATATATATATATATTTATATAAATATACATATAAACATATATATATATATATATACAAATGTATATTATAATTTTCAATTTCCTTTCAAAATATGGGAAATTGAAAACAGAAAATTTTTCTTGCATTATTTCAATTGTTCGAAATTATGTATAATTATTAGAAAAATCCTGAATATTTTTGATTATTCGCTGATTTTTTATTTCATTTCATTTTTTTATAATTTGTTCCATTTACAATCATTTTTCATTTTAATAAATTATTTACCTCAATTCCTTCATTTATATTTTATCATATAAGTGTATAATATGAATATATATGAATATATACAGGGTGTCCCTAAATTGAGGGACACGGACCAGCCAGCGTGATACCTGACTGAAATGCAACCGAGAATTTCTTTACCGGAAGGTCGTCCGACGCATAGTTTTTGAATTATAAGCGATAGCGTTAAGCCAATCAGAGTGCACCATTTCATCTGGATTTGCCGCCACGGAAATTGCTGTTTTCTTCGTCTGGGTGAATTATTATTATTCGGTTACAAAGTAAATATCGGCACCTCCCCTCTCTCGCTGTTGTACCCCTTCTCGAGCGCTGACCTCGGTATTGTTGCCGCGGCACACGCTGCCGGCCGCACACCCACGGACGCACACTGGTGTGTGTGAAAATAAGCGAATGCCCAGCTACACAATACTACCAAACACACATCTACGAGTGAAAATAAAAATAAATCTCGAAATAAATCAGCCGATTTAAGATTTGATGTTATAAAACACCTCCAATCATCGATGTATGCATAAAACTAGAGATTTTAGACGATTGATATGCCGTTAGGGTTCATAATTAGTCATTCAATCAATCTGAATTATGCTTTCCGAACATTTTCTGTGTCTTTGCAACATAACTTTTCCACTAGTTTGAAATTCATCATTGACATACGATTCTTCAATAATGCGAGAAAACAACAACTCGCTGAATTGACGTGTCAATAGGTTTGTAAATCAATTACAATTCACCTGAGTTAACACAAAATTACTGAATAAATGAGAATTCTCGGAATCACTAAAAATGATAACTGAAATCATGAGAATTATTTGAGATATAACTGAATTAGGAAGAGTTGTGATAAGTCAAGTTACTTTGAATAACTTTAGATTCGTGCCAAAATTTTATGTTTGGAGAGAAAAATAATTAAATTCAAGTAAAAAAGTAATTTTAAATGAAGAAGAAGAAAATTTCCAAATACCTGAATTCAAATGAAGCAATTTGAATTTAATAAATCTATCCGAATTTAAGGAAAAATAATAATTATTTTTAATAATTAACACACAGGCAGACCAAGGACACAGGGAACCGCAAGGCCTAGCGCGCGAACACATGGACATACACACACCCGAACGCAACCAAAACATCTCGACACAGAGCGGGCCGCGCGCGACACGAGATCAACAAACGCCGACCCAACCGCAGGAAATAAATAGACGAGGCACGATAAATTCACCAAACACAATAAATAGAATTGATGCAGCTATCATAGAGAATACACACAATTTACACAGTACACAAATTCAACACCAAGAAAGCCCAGAACCAACAAATCACACACAAACATACAATACAATCCCCACACCTACACACACGCAAACTAACACGGTAACAACCAATCAAACGAACCGACACTTCACAGGAACAGACACATTTTTAGCCACCAACACACGTAACACACGACTCATACAAAACCTAATAGACCTCGGAGCATCACCAAGCGACAGAAACGTATACGAAGATCCACACATATACAGCACACAGTCAATACATCCCACAAACACAAACCACACATCAAACCCAAACAGTACATACTGGAATCAGCCAGCAATGGCAATGAAAACAATACAAACATGGAACATAAAATACTCAGGAGACACAAACGAAGACATAGACGAATTTTTACAAAATCTCCGCGACTACCAAACGGGTTATGAAATACACGATACACAATTAATCAACAACCTCAGCCCGATACTCGAAGGTGACGCAAAAAACTGGTACAGATTAAATAGAGGCAAATGGCGAACACTGGGAGAATTTGAGAGAGATATTACACACGCATTTCAAGACATACAACATAGGGACAGACTGGAACAAAAAATCAGAAACTACGTACAAGGACCAACACAAAAAATCACACAATTCCTAATACAATTTAGAACACTACTATCACAACTAAAACCACCATACCACCCACGAACACAATTAGACCTGGCATACAGAAACATGAAAATAGAATACAAGGCATACATAAAACCATACGATTTCGCGAACTTCGACCAACTGGAAATGGCCGCAAAAGAATGGGAAGCAAATATCGAATGGGAAAACACTAGACAAACAATATTAAACAACTACACACAACCGCGAGAAACCTACACACACCAAACACACCACACACAATACATCCCATACAAGTACACACAAACACAACCCCGCCCAGCAATACTCCCAACACCAAATATACCACCGGCACTCACATACAACATACGACGAAACCAAACAAACCAAAATACGCAACAGACTCGATACCCCGCAATCACGTATAACTCACCACACTACACTCAGCAACAAACACAAACGAACCCAAACACAGGCACAACACAACGCAGATGCTTTAACTGCAACCAACCCGGACACTTCAGATGGCAATGCACACAAACACAGAACCAGGGAAACGAGTAAGGGTTGACCCAGCAAGGGTGGAGGGCAACCCCACAAACAACACAAACACACCCGAAACAGTAGCACCTACGACAGACAACAACATAACGGAAAGTAGATTCCACATCAGAATCGAAATACACGGTCACGAATTTAACGCACTAATAGACACAGGCGCAACACACTCATACCTAGGCGCAGAAGTAATACAAATACTACACAACACAGACACACAAATAAACAACACACCCGACAGAACAGCTACAATGGGAAACGGAACACAGGTGACGATAGAAGGAGCAGTAACACTCCCAATACGCCTCGGCAACATAACAAAAGAAATTAAGTTCGGATTAATATCAAACTTAGGCTCGCAATGTATCATTGGTAACAGCGACTTAATAAGATTTGGAATATTAATAAATTATGGAAAAAACACATGGTCACTGATAGACGACCCACAGACACACTACCACATGCAAACTAGACCACAAGAACTACCAACACCACTCAAAGAATACACACAAATACATCAAACACGAGAAACACGACACCAATCAACACAAACACACACAAAACAAGCAAAAGCAGCAGAAAAATTAGAAGCAACGAAACAACAAACAAACCCGAAAACAACAGAAAGACATGAAAACACAAAAAAAAAAACAACCATAAAACAAAAACCACTAACACCAACACTACCCAACACAAAGACACCACCGGAAAACACCCCCCAAAAAGACAACCCACAGAACACACAAATCACAAATCAAAAAATCATACCCACAAACGCACAAACAACAGACGACACACAAACCGACAAAGAAACCGAACCACAGATATGCGCAGGAATACAAGAACTCACACAATCACAACACACACAACTACAGACGACAATACAACAGAAAATCTCAACACTACCAGGCCAACTCGGGCTAACACACCTAATTAAACACAAAATAGACACACAAGGACACGCACCCATAAAACAAAGATACTATATGGTATCACCAAAAATTAGAGAAGCCATCCACACAGAAATACACAAAATGCTGAGAGAAGACGTGATAGAACCATCAGAAAGCGATTGGTCGAGCCCAATTGTCATGATAAGAAAACCAAATAACACATATCGCTTCTGTCTAGACTTTAGGAAGGTTAACTCAGTATCAAAAAAAGACGCATACCCACTACCATACATGACAGCAATATTAGACAAACTACGGACAGCACAGTACATATCAAAAATCGACTTAAGCCAAGCATACTTCCAAATACCACTCGACAAAGACAGCAAACACATAACAGCCTTTACAGTCCCGGGAATGGGCTTATTTCAATTTAAAAGAATGCCATACGGACTGACAGGCGCACCAGCGACATTCCAAAGACTACTAGACAGACTCATAGGCCCAGAATGCGAACCATATGCATTCGCATACCTAGACGACATCATAATAGTAACACAAACATTCGACGAACACTTACAAAGACTAGAGCAAATACTAAAAAGAATTACAGACGCAGGACTGACAATAAACCCAGAGAAGTGCGAGTTCGGATGCGCACAAGTAAAATATCTCGGATACATAGTAGACAGACACGGACTACACATAGACCCCGACAAAACACAACCCATAGAAAACTACCCAAGCCCACAAACAATAAAACAATTACGGAGACTAATTGGCATGGCATCATGGTACAGACGCTTCATACCTAACTTCGCACACATTACAGAACCACTAACACGACTACTGAAAAAAGACCAGAAATGGCACTGGGGGGAAGAACAAGAAAACGCAATGAACACAATCAAACACGCACTCACATCACCACCCACACTCGCATGCCCAGACTACACACAAACATTCACACTACAAACAGACGCTAGCGGAACAGGGATAGGCGCCGTACTAACACAATCTCTCGATGACGAAGAGCATGTCATAGCCTACGCTAGCCGTGCGCTAAGCGAGGCAGAACGTAAATACTCAACAACTGAGAGAGAGTGTTTGGCGGTACTCTGGTCCATCAAAAAATTCAGACCCTACGTGGAAGGTTACCACTTCAAAGTCATTACAGATCACCACGCACTGAAGTGGCTTAGACAATTAAAAAACCCCACAGGCCGACTTGCACGATGGGCACTAGAACTATTAGAATACGACTTTGACATTACACACAGAAAAGGTACAATGCACGACGTGCCAGACGCACTTTCAAGACGACACGAAGACGAAGAACACATAGACACAATAGTAGACACGACAGACAAGTGGTACACATACAAAAAAACACAAGTACAAACACGCCCAGAGAAAAACGAGTCGTGGCGAATCAGAAACAATCAACTATACTTCCACCGCCCGAACCCCCTACACTCAAACCTCCTACCAGACACAAACCCATGGAAACTAGTCATACCCAAAGACAAAATAACACACATACTACACGAAAACCACGACGTAACACAAGCAGGACACTTAGGGATCGAAAAAACATACCAACGAGTACCAAAAACATATTATTGGCCAGGGATGTACAGAGACACAGTAAACTACATAAAAAAATGTGACACATGCCAAAGAACAAAAACAATACAAGCGCGATCGGCAGGACTAATGGGCATGAGAATTATCGAAGAACCATGGACAGTAGTAGCCTCCGACATCATGGGCCCACTCCCACGATCAAAAAAGGGAAACCAATACATCATAGTGTTCGAAGACCTATACACTAAATGGGTGGAAATCATACCCACACGCAAAGCAAACGCCAAAACAGTAGAACAGACATTCCACTCACACGTAATATCACGATGGGGTACACCACGCATACTACTGACAGACAACGGCACACCATACATAAACAAACTCATACGCGAACTGACACAAAAATTCAACATAAGACACGCAACAATCCCCCCATACCACGCACAAGCCAACCCCGTAGAGCGAGTCAACAGAACCGCTAAAACAATGATCCAAGCCTACGTAAACAACGACCACACAGAATGGGACATACACTTACAAGACTTACAATTTGCAATCAATACATGTACACACACATCAACTAAACACAGACCAGCCCTTTTAAACCTAGGAAGGGAATTAAATCCCACACAATGTCTAAGAAATCAGTTAGAGAACCACGACGAAGTAGAATTACAAGACACAGACAGATGGACAGACCACTTAAGACGACTACAAATACTTAGAGACGAAGTACAGAGGCACTTGATAGAAGCAAACGAAAAACAAGCACACTACTACAACCTACGAAGACGAGACATTCAATTCAAGGAAGGAGACAGAGTACTAAAAAAGAACCACACACTCTCATCCGGACCAGAACGAACGACAGCTAAGTTAAATAAAAAATTCATAGGCCCATACATAATCACTAGAAAAGTCTCACCCACAATATACGAATTAACAACAGAGAGCGGTAGAAATATAGGAAAATGTCATATAGAAGACCTAAAATTATATACATAATCAAATAACACACCCCGAAAATAAACTAACATGTGTATTCACTCCACAGAAACACAACATGGAAAATAAACAACCAAGAATACCGGCCCTGATGACACTACGACTGACGAGACCGACGACAATAACAACAAACACAGAGAGAACACCACTACTACAAACACCAGGACAGGCCCCACACCCACACAGATACGGACGCGACGGCACACACCAGACAGACCAGACCGCCACGACAGTAACACACACAACAACCATTGCACCCACAACCACCCAGAGACACTCACAAACACACACACCAATGACCACACACACAGCTACACTCTCCGGACCAAGGCAATGCCCAAAGTGCAACGGGCTGGTCCGGGGCACCAAATACACAGAACACATACAAACATGCACACAAACTAACACAGACACACCACACCCACCACAAATTATCACACACCCACCAACAGTTATCCACACCACACGAACCACGGCCACACACACGACTACACACCCACCCACCAAGAAACAAACACCCCATACAACCACACGCCCCACACCCACACCAACACCACGGTACACACCACCCCCCACAGCAACCCCCCAATGGACACGCACCAGATTCGCGAGACCACCACAGACGACAGAGGACAGGATTTTACAGACATTCGCTAACGTGGACAGACACACAGAATCGACACAGACAAAACAAACATGCAAACAATACACAGGACCACACCCCGAGATAATAGCCATAATCGCAAGTTTAGAACCAGCAAGCACCCTACACGACGAATTACGAGCACAAAAAGGAAGATACATGACCAGACGCGAACACGAACGCACAGACACTGACGAAACAGAAGCCAGCACCTCAACACACCAACCACACACCAAACATCAAACAGCACCACACAAAACACAACCCCACAACACACCAGACACCGACAGCGACACAGACTCCACCACCTCCACCGCAGAGACAGTGATACACATCGAAACCACGCACACAGGCACGCTACAAACACAAACGACGGACAACGACACAGACAGTAACACCGACACCACCTCACTCACGGACACAGTCGAACATACACAAACACCCCAACCAGCCACACACACCACACGAGACTCAAAACGATACAAAAAACGAAAATCAATACGGAAACAGAAAAAAGAACAAAACAGGAAACACTAGACAAACTGACAACACCAAACGGACGGACGAACAACGACGCACACACAACACGGGACGCAATACGATTCAAAAAAAAAAAAAAAAAAAAAAAAAGGGACAAAACAGAAAACACCAAATACACTAACAACACCAAACCGACGGACGAACAACGACAGACGGAGGCCAAAGAAACAGAACACAACCCAAAAAGAGAGAAGAGAAGGGAGAAGAAACCACGAGCCACGAGGTACTAAGAACAACGCAAAGACTCACCAGGACCCAAACCGACGAGAACCACCGTACCAAAACCAAAAATTCGAGTACAAAATAATATAAGAATAGAATAAGTGTATATAAGAAAAAAAAAAAAAAGAGACTAAGTAGAATAAGTAGATATAAGACGACCCACAACCCACACCAAACACACACACCGCAAATACAACCCAACCTCCACCCCTTAACCCCGACAGATCGGAGCAGACAACACAAAAACAACAAAAAGAACAAAAGGAGAATACACAGACGAAAGGACGACAAAATGCGTCACCGAAACCGGCTCACCCTATAGGCCTCGCCCCGCGTGGGGAGGGGGGAGTTGTGACGTTGCACCTAGAGTGCAAGTCACAACAAACCCCAAACCCGCGGGGAAGAGCCGAACGGGTGAGCCCTGTCCCGTCGGGAAAGACCCGAACATCACCGAAGCCCCGACGCTCGGCAGAGCCGAGCGCGAGAGTCAGTACGAGCACGGCCGTAGCAGCAGCCACACCAGCGTAAACCAAAACCTAACAGCGAAAGCGAGAGAGAGAGAGAGAAAGAAGGAGAGAGGGTCCCCGACACACACACACACACACACCGACCACCCAGCTATCCTCCACTGCACCTCGAGACCTCCACACACACACGTCGACGTCACCAGGTTAGCCTGCCTTCTATCGCCGATCTGCTCCTCCCCTCGCCATACCAACCCTGTCTACCACACACTCCCCGTCACTCTACACCACCCTCCCCTCGCCATATCAACCCTTCCGACCCCACATTCCCCGTCACCTCCCACACTCCTTCCCCCCCCCCCTGCGCGCGTATCTATAAGTTAGTATTAAGCAACGCTAAGGGCTGAGGCGTGATCAGCCACCGCTTACGTCTACAACCCTTTTGTACCTTCCGTAGTTTAAGTCGACTCAGTCCCCCGATCGCAACACCTGTACACCCCCCGTCACAAATATACACATCAAGTTTTACCGATTATATCCGCCCCGTCTCTAATTGTCTTCCCCACCCATATTATTCGTGCGGACTCAAGACCCGTCACAAATTTATCATATTAATGTATAATATAAATATATATAAATATATATATACATATATATACATATATATGTACACATGTATATACATATATATATATATATATATATACATATATTTATATATATATATATACATATATTTATATATATATATATATATATATGTATAGATATGTATATATATATATATATATACATGTATATATGAATATATATATGTATGTCATAATTTTCAATTTACTTTTGAAAAATGGGAAATTGGAAAAAAAAAATTTTTCATACATTATTTCAATTTATCAAAATTATGTATAATTATTAGAAAAATCCTGAATATTTTTAATTATTCGCTTATTTTTTATTTCATTTAATTTTTTTATAATTCTTTCCATTCACAAGAATGTTTCAGTTTGATAAATTATTTACCTCATTTACCTTCATTTACATTTTATTATATAAGTGAATTATAAACATATGGGCTATTCCGCGTCAACCGGATCAGTCATCTCTCAGATATTTTTCCAATTTAGCATGTGGATTGTGTAGGGGGAGTTAGATTTCTGTGCCAAAGCGCGAATCTCATAATGCAAAATTCGATTTTTTATTAACAATAACAAATTAGACTCCCACTTTTTTCAAAAATTCATAACTACGGCAAAAAATTAGGTACAATTTTTTTTTTTTTTCAAATTACGCGGAAAGCTCTATAGAATTTAAAAAAAAATACGAAATGTTAAAAAAAGTTGTTATCAATTGTTTATTTAACAATTAATTTTTCAAAGATTTTTGAAACAGTGACTGACACCATTAAAAAATTTTTTTAAAATTCTGACATGTTCCTTGAACTGTACTACAATCTGTGAATCAATTCCAGAGGGGTGTTTTTCTTCGTTTTTGAGTAAAAAATCATTAAAGGTGTCAATGCGCGTGAAATTGCGGCGCGCCGAGTCTCTACGTAATGGCGGGCGGCCGGTTGTCGTCCACCGCTACCCCGCGGTGGCGTCGCAGCGTTATTTTAGAGTCATTTTCACGATATAGGACATGATTGAAGATTCTGAAAAAAATACTGTACCTTCACAAGGCCTGCTCAAAGCGATAAGTGAAGTTTCAGAAATGTGTTTTTCACCGTTTTTTTATTACAGAGCTTCAAAATAACGGTTACACACCATGAGAGTGCACATAAATGATAATAATTACATAACTCGCTACTTATTTTAAAATAAAAACACATTCTTGAAACTCTACTTATCGCTTTCGCCTATTTCAAAAGTAAATTGGAAATTATAATATATATAGGTATATATATATATATATATAGATATATCTGTATATATATATTTGTATATATTTATATTATACATTGATATAAAAAAATATAACTGAAGGTAATTGAGGTAAATAATGTAATAAAATACAAAATAAATGTGAATGGGAAGAATTATGGAAAAATGTATTGAAATAAAAAATAAGCGAATATTTAAAAATGTTTAGGATTTTTCTGATAATTATACACAATTTTAAAAAATTGAAATATTGTGGAAAAAATTTTTTTTTTCGATTTCCCTCCTTTTGAAAGTAAATTGAAAATTATGATATACATATATATATTCATATACACATGTATATATATGTATATATTTATATTTATATATATATGTATATATATATATTTATATATACACACACACATATATATATATATATATATATATATATATATATATATATATATATATATATATATATATATATATATATGTGTGTGTATATATATATTTGTATATATTTATATTATACATTACTATCATAAGATATAAATGAAGGTAATTGAGGTCAATAATTTATCAAAATGAAAAATGATTGTGAATGGGAAAAATTATAAAAAAATGAAATGAAATAAGAAATCAGCGAATGATTAAAAATATTCAGGATTTTTCTAAAAATTATACATAATTTTGGAAAATTGAAATAATGTAAGAAAAATTTTTTTTTTTCAATTTCCCATTTTTCAAAAGTAAATTGAAAATTATAATATACATGAGTATATATATATATTCATATATATATGTGTATATATACATATATGTTCACATAATATTGGGATATATGTATACATATATATATATATATATATATATATATATATATATATATATATATATATATATAAACAAATATATATGGGCTATTCCGCGCCAACCGGATCAGTCATCTCTTAGATATTTTTTTAATTTGGCATGTGGATTGTGTAGGGGGAGTTAGATTTTTGTGCCAAAGCGCGAATCTCATAATGCAAAATTCGATTTTTTGTCAACAATAACAGATTAGACTCCCATTTTTTTCAAAAATTCATAACTTTGGCAAAAAATTAGATACAATATATTTTTTTTTTCAAATTACGCGGAAAGCTCCATAGAATAAAAAAAAAATACGAAATGGTGAAAAAAAGTTGTTATCAATTGTTTATTTAACAATTAATTTTTCAAAGATTTTTAAAACAGTGACTGACACGATCAAAAATTTTTTTTAAAATTCTGACATGTGCCTTGAACTGTACTACAACCTGTAAATTGATTCCAGAGCGGTGTTTTCCTTCGTTTTCGAGTAAAAAATCATTAAAGGTGTCGATGCGCGTGAAATTGCGGCGCGCCGAGTCTCTACGCAATGGCGGGCGGCCGGTTGCCGTCCACCGCTACACCGCGGTGGCGTCGCAGCGTTATTTCAGAGTCATTTTCACGATGTAGGACATGATCGAAGAATCTGAAAAAATACTGTACCTTCACAAGGCCTGCTCAAAGCGATAAGTGAAGTTTCAGGAATGTGTTTTTATTTTAAAATAAGTAGCAA